>NW_021163073.1:0-14104 GCF_004324835.1 Dendronephthya gigantea
TAATTATATATTATTATATATATATATTATATTATATTATATATATTTATATGTATAAAATATATATATATATATATATATATATATAATATATATTAAATATAATATATATATAATAATATATTATATATATTATATTATATATTATAAATATAATATATTATATTATAATATATATATATATATGTGCTCCTTCAGGCAACGTTGAACACGTGTTGCCCTTCAGCAGCCGTATAACGAACGACGAAGCAATAGTTTTAAAATCTTTATTTACTAACGTTTGTCCGTAAAAAGAGTGTACTTGTAAAGCGTAAATAATACACAAGCAAAACGAAGGAAGGGACCCCCAGGTAAAACCCAGCGAGCCAATGAGAGCCGCTATAGCAGTAAATTAGCGCGAAATGAAGAAACAGGAAATACTAATATGTAAATGTAGTGTAGGGCCGGCCAGAACACTCCCCGTCTGGTACAACGGTACCACTATTAAACGTTTAAATTAACTATTCTCAAGTTCAGTTGTCTTTGAGCAGGACAACTTCTGAAACAGGCCTTTCATAGGTCTGTTTAGAGCCATTCTTCGCGGTGCTGATTTCCACTTTCCGTACTTTTCCATCATTGCTTTTTGTCGTTTTGGAGATCAATCCGATCGGCCAATCGTTCCGTGCAGATTCTTTGCATCGAAGTAACACTAAATCACCGACTTCTACGTTTGGTAGAGCGTGCTCCCATTTGCGTCGACGTTGCAGGGTTGGCAGATACTCCCGCTTCCACCGAGACCAAAAACGATTCGCGAGACATTGCACTTGTCGCCATTGCTTGGCATATAGGTCTCGGGGAACAAATTTACCTGGGGCTGCCAGAAGAGGTTGAGTTTTCTGTGTTAGGAGAGCTGCTGGCGTCAATATTTCCGGAGCCGCAGGGTCGTTGGAAACCGGTATGAGTGGTCTGTTATTGACGATGGCCGAGACTTCCGCCAAAAGGTGGATAGCACTTCGTGCGTTAAGTGGGTGATTTGGGATGTCAGTAGTACAGAGTCCAATATGCGTCTGCAGACTCCGATCATGCGTTCCCACGCTCCACCCATGTGCGAGGCGTGAGGAGGGTTAAACTCCCAGGTACAACCTTGCGAGGTAAGGTAGGACTCGATGACATTCCTATCCATTTCCTTTAATGCTGCCTCGAACTCGTTGTGCGCGCCAACGAAGTTGGTTCCACGGTCTGAACGTATCAGGCTAACAGGACCCCTAATTGCCATAAACCGCCGAAGTGCGTTAATAAAGCTGACGTGTCCATGCTCGATTGGCTCGATATGGACGGCTCTTGTTGCTAAGCACGTAAATAGCACCGCCCACCGTTGCTCGAAGCGTGTCTCCCCTGGTGCGACGGGCTACGACATACCATGGTCCAAAACGTCGATTCCGATGTTTATGAATGGAGAGGGTGTACGCGTTCTGGTGGGAGATCAGCCATCTTTTGCTGTTGGAACTTTTCCTCTTAGCCTTCTGCAGGTGAAGCACTCATGGATAACCCGATTGATCAAGCGTTTTTCTCCGACAATCCAAAATCCCTTTCCCCTGACCATTCGTGGGTAAGTGTCGACCTTGGTGTTTTACCTCCTCGTGGAGATTTTCAACGATTAATCTGGAGATGTGATGTTTCGAAGGAAGAATAGCGGGATGACGTTCTTCGTATGACGAATCAACGTAGTGTAAGCGTCCTCCGACTCTCAGGATGCCCTCGGGATCTATGATTGGGTTAAGGCTCCGTAATTGTGACGATTTCGAGAGAATTTTCTTATTCTTCGAGCAGTGGATTTCGTCCTTAAATGATTCACTTTGCACGCTTCTGATGATAAGCATTGAGCACACCGCTTTGCTTCGACTACTGATTCTTCATCGTCTCTCTCTTCTTTATTTCTATGGCGTTGTAACCTTCGGGCCAGTCGTATCAGTCGTGACACTCCATTTACGAGGTTAGTCCAACGCGAGAATCGGAGGAATCTGGTTGTACCCAAAATGTTCCTTTTTTCCGGGTCTGCCATGGTGGCAAAGGTGTTTACGGATGGTCGGACTTCCGGGTCGTCGGCAAGTGTCTGAGTCTCCTTGTTTTCTTCTTGAGCGTGGTGGGGTGTACTATCTCGGAGGAATTTTGGACCGTTCAGCCATATGGAATCCCTGAGATCACTAGCCTTGATCGAACGGTGGCTGGGTTAAGATCTGTCGCTACGTATCTCCATTGATGCGGTGATGAAGACTTTCTGATTCGTTGTACCCTATTGGCGACGTAGACGTAGAAACGTCGTGTCTCGTTTAGGATATAACCCAGTATTACTTTGCTGTCCGAATAATACGTTACTGACGAAGCCTTAATGGGCAACTCTTCCAGGACCAACTCTGTGATTTCGACCGCTAGTACTGCAGCGCAGAGTTCTAGACGAGGGATCGTGGTTGCGTGAGACGGAGCGAGTTTAGCTTTTCCGATCAAGAAGGAGACTTCGATTTTGTTGTCGTTCAGGACTATTCTTAGGTAGGAAACGGCCGCAATAGCTTCTTGCGAGGCATCGCTGAACGTGTGGACTTCAATTTGCTTGGCTTCCGAGAGAGATGTTGCCGTGTAGCTCCTTGGCAGCATAACCTGTCTCAGTTCTGTGAGTGACCTCCGCCAAACTTCCCACGGTTGTCGATATTCTTCCGGAAGAGGCTTGTCCCAAACGTCCAGTGGGTTTCGTTGGAGGCTTGTCGTCATTGTTCTTAATAGCATCTTAGCCTTAATGACCACAGGAGCAGCGATGCCAAGAGGATCATATAGACTGTTAGTAGTAGATAGGACGCCTCTTCTGGTGAATGGCTTTTTCTCATCAGCGACTTGGAAGGTAAAGACATCGTTGTGTAGATCCCAAGATACCCCGAGCGAGCGTTGAACTGGGACGCTATTATGGTGAAGATCGAGGTTACGCAGTTCTGTGGCTCGATCTTCCTCGGGAAAGGCGTGTGCTACTTCAAATTTGTTGGAGGAGACTTTATGAAGGCGGAGGTTAGCGGTGGCGAGCATTTGTTGTGTGCGTTTTAGCAGGCTGATCGCTTCTTCACAGTTGGATGTCGACTTTAGGCCATCGTCTACATAGAAATCACATTCCACGAATTCCCTAGCGTCCGTCCCGTAGTTACGTTCTTCGGTGTGTGCGGTTAATCTCAGCGCAGTGGTGGCAACGGCTGGTGAGGAGGTGTTGCCAAAAAGATGCACTTTCATACGGTATTCGATCACTTCTTTACACGGGTCGTTCTCTTTGTACCAGAAGAATCTTAGGAAGTCTCTGTGTCGGGCGTTGACAAAAAACGCGTGAAACATTTGTTCGATATCGACTGTGAAGGCGACTGGACCGGTGCGAAAGCGTAAGAGAATTCCTATCAGACTGTTCGTGAGATCTGGGCCGGATAACAACATCTTGTTTAGGGAAATTCCACTAGTCTCTGCGGCCGAATCAAAGACTACACAGATTTTTCCTGGCTTACGAGGGTGATACACGCCGAAATGAGGGAGATACCACCGTGCAGCGTTCGAATTAAGGCATTCGTCGGGGACTGGTTCGGCATGGCCTTTTTCAAGAAGCTTTCCCATGAATTCATGATAATGTTTTTCCATGTCGGGCTTTCTCTGTAACATCTTTCTGGTGTTGTTAAAGCGTTTAAGAGTGTCCTGTCGGTTGTCAGGGAGTTTCGTCGCAGGATTTCGAAAGGGCAGTGGTGCTTCCCAGTTTCCTTGAGCATTCTTTGTCATTTGGGCTTCCATGATTGACGCAAATTTCAGATCTTCGATGGACTGTCCTGGCTTATTGTCGTCTTTCGAGGTGTTGAATACGTTCTGGCCGATGTTGTCGTCAAAATAGCCGTTTCGGAATTCTTCCTTTCGCGCCGAGTGGAGACTTGGGGCTGTACGAAAGAAATTTGGGCAAGGACGTCCGTTTTCTAGGATGTTGGATCTATAGCAGGCAAGATCGGGCTTGTGGGCTCCATTCAGGCAGACGTTGCCAACAATTACCCATCCAAGGTCAAGAAGCTGGGCCCAAGGTGCGTTTTTGGGACCATTTAGAGACTTGTGGACTTTGTGCAAAGGTGGAACGTTACGTCCGATAAGCAGGAGAATGTTAGCATCGTTACATATGTCGGGCATTTCCTTTGAGATGCGCTGTAGATGTGGGTATGCGGCAGCCACCTTTGGGGTAGGTATTTCGTCTCGTGAGTCTGGTATATCGTTACACTCGTAAACGTTAGGTATTTTATATCCTGTTTTTCCATCAAGGGATTCTACGACCAAGTCTTTGGTGCATCTTCCTTCGATCTCGCTGGTTCCACCACATGTTTTCAGTGAGTAAGTGGTTGTCTGTCCGTGGACGTTTAGTACATCAAAGAGTTCAGGCTTTGCGAGGGAACTGTTACTTTGATCATCTATGACCACATACGCCTTTAGCTTGTGTCCAGGATTCCCATGTAGATAGACGTTGGCTAAACATATCTTAGAACAAGACTTTCCACCGCGAGTATTACCACAAAGTTCAGTACATTTCGTGGTTATTTCTTCATGGGTGTCTTCTTTTGTTTCGTTTGATTTCGGCGGGAGCTCCCCGCCGTTCTTCGGATGGGCTTCGCTATGCAGTGCGGCCAGATGCTTGTCGCTGTCGCACTCTGTACAGGTAACCTTTGTTTGGCAATCTTTGGCACAATGTTCGCAGGAGGCAAGGCATCGAAAGCAAACACCGTTTTCCTTCACTATCTTTGTTTTCTCTGCTAGGGGTTTGGCCAAAAAGGCTCTGCATTTCCGTAGTGGGTGCGGCTTTTGATGCACAAGACACCAGTTGGATGGGTCACGAGGTGGGGTTTTCACTTCCGTTCTCTTGGTGCTGATAACCTCTCTTGATCGACTTCTCAAGCCTGGATCACGTTCAGGCAAATCGATGATTAGGTTGGGGTTGTTTCTTTCTAACGAGAGTTCCTGGATAAACGTGGAGAATTCTATGAACGGTGGGTAGTCCATTGCTGCATGTTCTTTTAAGTATCGGTATGCGTATCTTTGCCATCTCCCTTGGATGTCTCCTGGTAGCTTTGCGATGATTGGCTTGATGTATATCGGCTCATCTAGGATCTTGAGTCCCGGACATCCGCCGTCTGATTTAGCACATTGGAGTTCTAGCAGCAAATCGCCAAGTTCTTGGAGTTTCTTATTGTCGCGGAATCCTACTTTCGGGAATTCGCTTAGTTTCTTCAAATGGACTTGCGTTACGACTGAACTAGATCCAAACCTCTGATTGAGTTTCTGCCATAGAACTGAAACACCTTCCGCAGGCTTTTGTATGTAGGCATTGCGAATACGTTGGGCAAGTGTATTTGATTCACCGGTTGTATGTTCTATTATGAGATTGAGTTGTTCACTGGGAGAGATGTTGACGCCGCGTATCATTGTTTTAAAGGATTCTCGCCAAGTGCAGTAATTTTGTGGGTTGTTGTCAAACTTTTTTAGTTTGTTTGCTATTAGTTCGCGACGAGCGATGAATTGAATGTAGGGGTTGATAGGGTCGTGCACTGGGTCTGGTGTACGGCTAGGGTGCTGAGGGGCAAATACATTTGCTGATGGATTCAAGGTAGGCAGTTCCTTTTCGCCATGATGGGTGTCGTTGCTCATATTAAGTTGGAGGTTTTGTCCTTCGACCGTTTGTGAGTGGACATAGCGGTGGGTTCTTTCGCTAGGGTCTTCCTCAGGCAGATCTATTTGTTCAGGTTCTCCTAAATTGAGTTCTTGATCTATTGCTTGAGCTTTTGTCACTGCGATTTCAGCTTCTTCTTCTAAGCGTAGCGTTTCCATTCTAGCCTTTTCTTCTAGTTTCCTTTGATTCAAAGCGAGTTCTTGCCTTTGCAGTTCTAATGCAGATTGAGACTCGCGTTCTGACCGTATTTTTTGGATTTGAGCCTTTTTCACTGCTGCCGAAGCTTCGGCTCTAGCGAGTGCTCTAGCGGTCGTAGAAGACATAGTTGAACCACGAGAGCTGCGTGAGCGTTTGAATGAGCCGATTTCGAGGAGTAGTTGGGTTTTACGTTCGTTGGCTTCATTTATGTTAGCTTGAACATAGTGTTGGCGGTTTTCTAATAATCTGCGATTTGTTTCATAGTCCTCTTGATAGTTGGAGTCGTTTAGAGCTAAGAGGAATTCTATAAGGCCTTGAGATACCGTTTGGTATTCGTGGAATCGCGAACGTACTTCTGAGGTATGGAATTTAATTTCATCCAAGGAGTCGGGTGTGTTTTGCAATTTGGATACAGATTGTGTTATATTTCGCCATAGTTTATCTAGTTTATTCGTGTCCGATTGGATTCTATTCTCTATGGACTTTCTTGATGGCTTTACTGTCCTTTTAGGACGACTGTGCGTCTCGACATTCTTGTTATTATCGGTTAAATGTGGGTTTATAGTCCCGTTCGGAGTTATATTCTCGATTTTTCATTATTTTGCGATAAGGCTTCAGCTAATTCTCGACTTTCTCGTACCTGTACGTCTTCTGAAGTCCCCGGTTCGGTAGGACGAGTTCAGACTTCGAGAGAGAGTTTGGGTCGATGTTTGGAGTCGGATTTGTAGCGTTTTCATCTTCGTTTACATCCATGCCACGACTAACGACTATGATTTCTCGATGCAAATATCACGCAAAATTGTACTCTTTTTACTGTGCTGCTCCTTCAGGCAACGTTGAACACGTGTTGCCCTTCAGCAGCCGTATAACGAACGACGAAGCAATAGTTTTAAAATCTTTATTTACTAACGTTTGTCCGTAAAAAGAGTGTACTTGTAAAGCGTAAATAATACACAAGCAAAAACGAAGGAAGGGCCCTCCCAGGTAGAACCCAGCGAGCCAATGAGAGCCGCTATAGCAGTAAATTAGCGCGAAATGAAGAAACAAGAAACAGGAAATACTAATATGTAAATGTAGTGTAGGGCCAGAAGGGCCAGAACACTAAGGTAATGCCTATGTCCATGCCACTTGGAATGCACAGGTTCTCGGCTGATCACCAAAGTTAAAACAAGTCGGGCGCAGTTAGTACTTGGATGGGTGACCTCTTAGGAATATTTCGTGTCGTAGGCTCCTTTAGATTTATCTATAAATTATTTGTTTAACTTTCCCCAAAAATATTCAAAGATCAAAAGCTCTTGTTTTCGCAAAGGCAATGTCTACCTCCATACCACTTAGAAAGCATAGGTTCTCGTCTGATCACCAAAGTTAAAACCAGTCGGACAAAGTTAGTACTTGGAAGGGTGACCTCTTGGGAATACTTTGTGTCGTAGGCTCCATTTTATTTATTCATAGAAAATTATTGCAATGTTCTCATCAATTTGCCCAAAAGGAATATTTTGGTTTAACTTTCCCCAAAAATATTCACAGATTAAAATTTCTTTTTGAAAAAATATTTTTGTATAAAATCGAAAAAAAATATTTCTTTTAGGAAAATTGATGAGAACATTGGAATAATTTTCTATGAATAAATCAAAACGAGCCTACAACACGAAGAATTCCCAAGAGGTCACCCATCCAAGGACTAACTTCGCCCGACTTGTTTTAACTTAGGCAAGCAGATGAGAACCAAAGGTTTCCAAGTGGTATGGCATAGAAATCTTGTTTCAGAAAACAAGAGATTTTGATCTATGAATATTTTTGGGGAAAGTTAAACAAAAATATTCCTTTTGGGCAAATTGATGAGAAGATTGGAATAATTTTTTATGAATAAATCAAAAGGAGCCTACGAAACGAAGTATTCCCAAGAGGTCACATATCCAAGGACTAACTTCGCCCATCTTGTTTTAACTTCAGTGAGCAGATAAGAACCTGTGCATTGCAAGCGGTATAGACGTAGGCATTGCCCTTGAGAAAACAATAGCTTTTCATCTATGAATATTTTTTGATAGAATAAAAAAAAATTCCTTTAAGGCAAATTGATGAGAAGATTGGAATAATTTTCTATGAATAAATCAAAGGGAGCCTAGTACATGAAGTATTCCCAAGAGGTTACCCATCCAAGTACTAACTTCACCCAACTTGTTTTAACTTCGGTGATCAGACAAGAAACTGTGCTTTCCAAGTGGTATGGATGTAGACCACTTGTTTGAGAAAACAAGAAATTTTAATCTATGAATATTTTTGGATAAAGTTAAACAAAAATATTCCTTTTGGGCAAATTGATGAGAAGATTGGAATAGTTTCCTATAAATAAATCAAAAGGAGCCTACAACACTAAGTATTCCCAAGAGGTCACCCATCCAAGGATTAACTTCACCCTACTTGTTTTAACTGCGGTGAGTAGACGAAAACGAGTGGTTTCCAAGTGGTATGGACGCACATATCTTGTTTGAGAAAACAAGACATTTTAATCTATGAATATCCTTAGGGAAAGTTAAACAAAAATATTCCTTTTGGGCAAATTGATGAGAAGATTGGAATAATTTTCTATCAATAAATCAAAAAGAGCCTATGACACAAAATATTCCCAAGGGGTCACCCATCAAAGTACTAACTTCGCCCGAGCTGTTTTAACTTTGGTGATCAGATGAGAACCTATGCTTTTTAAGTGGTATAGACGCAGACATTGCCTTTGAGAAAACAAGAGCTTTTGTTCGCTAAATATTTTTGTATAAAATCAAAAAAAAATATTCCTTTTGGGGAAATTAAAGAGAACATTGGAATAATTTTCTAAGAATAAATCAAATGGAGGCCATGACACAAAGTATTCCAAAGAGGTCACCTATCCAAGTACCAACTTTGCCTGACTTGTTTAAACTTCGGGGATCAGAAAAAGAAAAGAATCAGTGCTTTCCAAGTGGTATGGACATAGACATTGCTTTTGAGAAAACAAGAGCTTTTGATCTATGAATATTTTTGTATAAAATAAAAAAAAATATTCCTTTTGGGGAAATTGATGAGAACATTGGAATAATTTTCTATGAATAAATAAAAAGGAGCTTACGACACAAAGTATTCCTAAGAGGTCACCCATTGAAGTACCAACTTCGCCTGACTTGTTTAAACTTTGGGGATCAGACAAGAATCAGTGCTTTCCAAGTGGTATGACGTAGACACCTTGTTTGAGGTAACAAGAGCTTTTGATCTTTGAATATTTTTAGGGAAAGTTAAACAAAAATATTCCTTTTGGGCAAATTTATAAGAATATTGGAATAACTTTCTATGAATAAATCAAAAGGAGCCGACGACATAAAGTATTCCCAAGAGGTCACCCATCCAGGTACTAATTTTGCCCAACTTGTCTTAACTTTGGTGATCCGACGAGAATCTGTGCTTTCCAAGTGATATGGACGTAGATATCTTGCTTCAGAAAATAAGAAATTTTAATCTATGAATATTTTTGGGGAAAGTTAACCCAAAATATTGCTTTTGGGCTAATTGATGAGAACATTGGAATAATTTTCTATGAACAAATCAACAGGAGCCTACGACACAAAGTTTTCCCAAGAGGTCACCCATCAAGGTACTAA
Source organism: Dendronephthya gigantea (assembly GCF_004324835.1). Lineage (NCBI taxonomy): Eukaryota > Metazoa > Cnidaria > Anthozoa > Malacalcyonacea > Nephtheidae > Dendronephthya > Dendronephthya gigantea. The sequence continues at coordinate 9,526 of NW_021163073.1, forward strand.
CTTTGCCCAACTTGTTTTAACTTTTTTGATCAGAGGAGAACCTGTGCTTTCCAAGTGGTATGGACGTAGACATTGCCATTGTGAAAACAAGAGCTTTGCTCTATGAATATTTTTGGGGAAAGTTGAACAAAAATATTCCTTTTGGAAACTTTGTATGGTTTCGTATGGCCTACGACACGAAATATTCCTAAGAGGTCACCCACCCAAGTACTAACTTCGTCTGACTTCTTTTAACTTCGGTGATCCGATGAAAACCAGGGCTTTATAAGAGGTATGGACGTAGGCAAGAGCTTTTGATCTAAGAATATTTTTATATAAAATAAAAAAAAAAATATTGATGAGAAGGTTGGAACAGTTTTCTATGAATAAATCAAAAGGAGCCTACGACACGAAGTATTCCCAAGAGGTCACCCATCCAAGGACTAACTTCGCCCAACTTGTTTTAACTTCTGTGAGCAGATAAGAACCTGGGCATTGCAAGTGGTATGGACGTAGGCATTGCCATTGAGAAAACAATAGCTTTTGATTTATGAATATTTTTGGATAAAATAGAAAAAATATTCCTTAAGGCAAATTGATGAGAAGATTGGAATAATTTTCTATGAATAAATCAAAAGGAGCCTAGGACATGAAGTATTCCTAAGAGGTCACCCATCCAAGCACTAACTTCGCCCCACTTGCTTTAACTTTGGTGAGCAGACGAGAACATTCGAAGTGGTATGGACGTAGGCAAAGCCTTGAAGAAAAAAAGAGCTTTTGAACTATGAATATTTTTGGAAAAAATAGAAAAATATTCTTGTAAGGCAAATTGATGAGAAGATTGGAATAATTTTCTATGAATAAATTGGGAGGAGCCTACGGCACAAAGTATTCCCGAGAGGTTACCCATCCAAGTACTAACTTCGCCTGATTTGTTTTAACTTAGGTGATTATTTGAAAACCTGTGCTTTCCAACTGGTATGGACATAGACATTGCCTTAAAGAAAACAATAGCTTTTGATCTATGAATATTTTTGGATAAAATTTAAAAAAATATTCCCTTTAGGGCAAATTGATGAGAACATTCAAATAATTTTCTATGAATAAATCAAAAGGAGCCTACGACACGAAGTATTCCCAAGAGGTCACCCATACAGGTACTAACTTTGCCCAACTTGTTTTAACTTTGGTGATCAGACAAGAACCTGTGCTTCCCAAGTGGTATGGATGTAGACATTGCCTTTGCGAAAACAAGAGCTTTTGATCTATGAATATTTTTTCTTATGGTTAAACAAAAATATTCCTTTTGGGCAAATTGATGAGAACATTGGAATAATTTTCCAGGAATAAATCAACAGGAGCCTTCGACACGAGGTATTCCCAAGAGGTCACCCATACAGGTACTAACTTCGCCCGACTTGTTTTAACTTTGGTGATCAGACGAGAACCTGTGCTTCCCAAGTGGTATGGACGTAGACATTGCCTTTGAGAAAACAAGAGCTTTTGATCGATGAATATTTTTGGGGGAAAAATAAACAAAAATATTCCTTTTGGGCAAATTAATGAGAACATTGCAATAATTTTCTATGGATAAATCTAAAGGAGCCTAAAACACGAAGTATTCCTAAGAGGTCACCCATTCAGGTACTAACTTTGCCCGACTTGTTTTAACTTTGGTGAGCAGATGAGAACCTAATTTGAAAACAAGAACTTTTGATCTATGAATATTTTTGGGAAAAGTTAAACAAAAATATTGGTTTTGGGCAAATTGATGAGAAGATTGGAAAAGTTTTCTATGAATAAATCAAAAGGCGTGCATGATACGAAGTACTCCCAAGAGGTCACCCATTCAGGTACTAACTTCGCCCGACTTGTTTTAACTTTGGTGATCAAACGAGAACCTGTGCTTTCCAAGTGGTATGGACATAGACCTTGCGAAGGCAAAAACAAGAGCTTTTGATCTATGAATATTTTTGGGGAAAGTTAAACAAATAATTTATAGACAAACCTAAAGGAGCCTACAACACGAAGTATTCCCAAGAGGTCACCCATTCAGTTACTAACTTCGCCTGGCTTGTTTTAACTTTGGTGATCAAACGAGAACCTGTGCTTTCCAGGTTGTATGGGAGTAGACATTGCCATTGAGAAAACAATAGCTTTTGATCTATGAATATTTTTGGATAAAATAGAAAAAAAATATTCCTTAAAAGCAAATTGATGAGAAGATTGGAATAACTTTCTATGAATAAATCAAAAGCAGCCTATGACACAAAGTATTCCCAAGTTTTAAGTCGATCTCTTGATTTACAAACGAAGTCACTTTTGGTATCCAGGACAGAATCAATCATTCGAGGGACTCCAGCATATATGGCACCAGAAATCCACTTGCGGCGACTTGTGCAAGCAAGCCAAGATGATTTAAAAAAAGCTGATATTTGGTCGCTAGGATTGGTCATGTAATAAAAAATATATGTAATAAAAATATATGTCATTTAAATAAGCGTGCGACTTTTTAATTCTTTACATTTCAAAGCAGTGCTTCCACATTTCAATTATACATTTTTATGACTTCCATTTAATTTAACCAGGATCCACAAGTTATTCTGAATAAAAGAGTTGTATGAATTGCAGCTATCATAGTTACCTAGAAACCGGACACACCCAGTGATGCATGGAAAATGGTCGAATTGTATGTCCATAACTATTTTTTTTAGGGACTAAACCAAAAAAATTATAATTCGTCAAAAATGAAAAAAAAAACTTGCATATCTATCTCAAAAAAATTGCCGCTATTTTGATAGAATTTTTGTGTGTAGCCTGCGCATGCGCGGCTAACCACTATGTAGTCGAAAAAGTGTCCGGATGTTTGTGTGTGGGTGCCACATCTTCGGCAATCGTCGGATATACGAAAGATGACGAACGGTACGTTCGTTTTACGATTGCCTATAGTTCTTCTACTTTCGGAAAATTTCGTTGTTTTCGAAGGACGACGTTTGTCAAATTTTAAAGCGAAGGTGTGTACTTTAAAATTTGTGTATTTTTGTGACATTTGTTATTTTTATCGCTCGTTTTTCTACCGTGTTCGAGGAATTTCGATCACAATCGAATTATTGGAGCGTACATATAACATATTATATATTCGGGGCAAACTTGCCTGCACTGACGGTTTGTCAGGCGCTCTACGTGTCGAAGGTGCACGTATCAAAATCAAATAAAATCAAATCAAAATATCAAAAATCAAATCAAAAATCAAATAAACTGGAGCCATTGTTGCTCGCACTGGTCGTCATAGATCAGGGTACTATTCACGTGAAAGGCCACGTATCAAAACTAAACCTAGCCATTGTGCAGGTATTGAAACTAAACCTAGCCATTGTGCAGGTATTGAAATTGAACCCAGCCATTGTGCGGGTATATAAAACGACAGCCGTTGTGCTGGTATACTCAAACAAACAATTTAACATTGCTGCCAACTTGCAGTTACAACACTTTTTCACAAATATACTGACGACCTTATAATATACCCAAATATTACCTGCCGACTTGCAGGCAAATTACTGACAAATAAGACACTTTATAAAGTCTGGAATTGACATTTGGTTTCTGAGTTCTAGACCATAAATATGGGTGTGACTATTGAAGTTTATCGGGCCAGGATTGGTTCACATCACAATTTTACAGATTGTCGCAACAGTCTGTGTCGTCTTAAAGGTATTCTTTGGAATCAATTACTATTAATGTTTTACTTTAATGTATTCTGCTTGCCTTATCTCAAAAGCCAATTGAATAAGAGCCAAAAAAACAGTGAATTATGCTTATGGTATGTTCAAATGATATACTATCATAATGTTTATGTGCCATTATTACTAAGACTTTCAAATGATGTGGAGGAAAATCCAGGTCCTAGGACTATAAATGATATAGTTGACCCTGCTTGTACAATCCATGCTGATTTTAATCAAGGTAATGACTTAATGTTGGTGTGAATGCTGGTAAGCAGTGTGTTGCCATGTCACTATATGCAATTGTTTACAAAGAAATTAAATCAGTCAATATTTGGGACAAGTCAATTCTAAACACAGTAAGTGGAAACATTGTGTTATCAGCCAAAGTATAAATAAGAGTTATTTATTATTAACTGATGTCCCTGAGTTTGTAGACATAGATAATCATACCTTTAATTTGCAATACAGTGATTCCTTTTCAGGAGCATTATATTTGAGTGAAAATAGTCTCCCATATGTGACTATTGGCATGCTTTGAATGAAGTATTTTATTCTTTAAACTAAAAGTTGTTTACTTACAATTGGTATGAACACTGTGGCAATCATGATGCCTTTTCCTGATGTGTTTAAAGTGTTGATTCTCATTCACGAGATATGTACGGTAGACCATCCCCATTGCATTATTGTGTTTTGATATCAGTTGAAGGATAGAAAATCTTGGAGAGTATTTTCGGTTAACATCAAGGTGCAATGAAGCAAACATTGTTTTGCCATTTGAGTTAAAGGGTGTAAAGTGCATCAATAATAATGATTTAGAGACATTAGTATTGTCTACAGAAGATAATGCAGATACAGATATGACAGATACTACTCAG